>NC_057804.1:298477745-298478501 GCF_018294505.1 Triticum aestivum | reverse complement strand
CGCCGCCGGCGCCGCCTCGGCTTCCGCGCCGCGATCCCGATCTGGATCCGGTCGCGTGAACAGTAAACGCTAACCCCGATTTTTTTTGCTAAGTCCTGCAAATTTTGATCCATGTTGCTCTGTTCGAGGTCCCGTAACTTTGCAACCGTAGCTCCGTTTTGGGCGTATGATATATCAAAATCTTCGCCTCGACATGTACATCATTTAATTCCATTGCATCATTTGCATTTGAGGACATCTTGATATCCAAAATGCTGTTAGAAGGAGGCTTCGTGAGTTAGATTGCAGATCCGTTAGTTCATCATGCACTTTTGTCATTTTTGCTATATTTAATTCGTGCACGATATGCCTGTGCCCCTTTGGGATGAATTGTTAAGCATTTTGTCTTCTTTCCAGAGGTGCCACCCATGCATTTTTAGGATGTGTGTGTTGTCCTGTGCAAGCTTGCGAAGAGAGGTACCTGAGATTGCAGATTTCAGGGACTTAGTGATTTTTACTAAGTCTGGGATATTTTAGTTCATGATGCTATATGTCCAGCTTGTTTCCTAGTGATCCGCGCCTCTTTTGAGGATGATCAGTAAGGGAGTTTAGATATCTAAGTTATGCTCTATCCATCCATGTCTTTGTTTGCATTTGTGGAGTGCTCTAGGTTGACTCAATCGAGCTCAACTTTTGCTTCGTTGTTAATCTGGGCAGATCGTCAACTTGTTTGCGATTTTGCCGATGCTACCGTTAGTGTTCCATGCATGCTATGCC
>NC_057804.1:298470356-298476857 GCF_018294505.1 Triticum aestivum | reverse complement strand
CCCCCCCGGGCCAGTGCTCCTCTGAGTGTTGGTCCGAACCAGGCAGCCTGCGGGGCCACCTCGGGGAAACTTGAGGTTTGGTTTTACTCGTAGCTTGACCTATCTGAGCGTGCCCTGAGAAAGAGATATGTGCAGCTCCTATCGGGATTTGTCGGCACATTCGGGCGGTGTTGCTGGACTTGTTTTAACCTGTCGAATCATCTTGTTGTACCGAGATACCGAGTCTGATCGGTGTGTCTTGGGTGGAGGTCTATTCCTTCGTTGACCGTGAGAGCTTGTTATGGGCTAAGTTGGGACCCCCCTGCAGGGATTGATCTTTCGAAAGCCATGCCCGCGGTTATGGGCAGATGGGAGTTTGTTAACGTCCGGTTGTAGATCACTTGAACTAAACTTAATTAAAATGAATCAACCGTGTGTGTTACCGTGATGGCCCCTTCTCGGCGGAGTCCGGGAAGTGGATACGGTGTTGGAGTTATGCTTGCGCAGGATGTTCCTTTAGCTTCTCGCTCGTGCTTCGCCTTCTCTTCTCGCTCTCTCTTGCGTATAAGTTAGCCACCACATATGCTAGTCGCTTGCTGCAGCTCCACATATATTTGCCTTATCCATTCCTATGAGCTTAAATAGTCTTGATCGCGTGGGTGTGAGATTGCTGAGTCCCTGTGGCTCACAGATACTACAACTCCAGATGCAGGTCCAGGTGATTCTGCTCCAGTTGACGATTACGAGCTCAGGTGGGAGTTCGACGAGGACTCTCAGCGATACTACGTGTCCTTTCCAGATGATCAGTAGTGGTGCCTAGTTGGGGTTGTCGATTTAGGACCTTGTCGCATGTTGGGGTCTTTTCTATTTTGGCGCCGTAGTCGGGCCATGAGTGCTTGTTTGATGGATGTTATTTATGTACTCTGATGTGACGTGGCGAGTGTAAGCCAACTATGTTATCTCCCCCTTTTATTATATATTACATGGGATGTTGTAATGATTGCCTGACTTGCGACATTGCTTTCAATGCGGTTATGCCTCTAAGTCGTGCCTCGACACGTGGGAGCTATAGCCGCATCGAGGGCGTTACAAGTTGGTATCAGAGCCTTCCCCGACCTTAGGAGCCCCATTGCTTGATCGTTTTTAGCAGCCGAGTTGTGTCTAGAAAAATGTTTTGAGTCCTTAGGGATTATATATCGGAGAGCTTAGGAATTCTTTTTACTTCCCAGTCTCCTCATCGCTCTGGTAAGGCATCCTGACGTAGAGTTTTGACTCTTCTCTTCTCAAATTTCACTAAAAAAAATTTTTTTTAGGATCACGCGAGTATCTTGGTTTTGTTCCGATGGTTTTGTGACGAGAACATTGTTCTTGGTGCCTCCTGTCTTTAGGGGTTGTGGCAGTGTCCCGGGGAGTTGAGCTCCGAGGTGTTGTCGTCACAATTTCATCGTTGCAATTCTGGTATACTTGAGATATGTTCGCCGACATCGAAAATCTCTTTTATGCAGTTCGTTGGTGAGATAACCTCGACGCCACCCAGTACTGGGGCGGGAGTTCGGGAGTATCGCCATAACTTGTATAACGGATGCTTTTCGAAGGTTGAGGTAGATGGTTTCCGAAGTTTTCCTGGTTATGTGTTGAAGGATGGATACAGCTGGATGTAGGATTTGTTAGTTTGGGTGAGATATTGTGCTGCCCCTGTATCCCCAACACCTGATTGCATAACCGGAAAGGTTCGGGAGTTTCATAGGTGGGAATTCTAGTAGCTCTAGTTCTTGTTCCACGGATATTGGTTTGAGATTGGGATTTCTTACCGATTATTCGTTCTTGATCCGTACCTTGTTGAATTATTTCTCTTCCTTAATTCTTCGTGGCTTCTCAATTTATGGATATGTGATCATTTGAAGAGGAATGCATTCGTTCATTTTGTTCGGATGTGAAGACTATATGTTGCAATTTTCATTCCGTTGGATTCAGCTTCTATATTGTTGTCTATCTATGTGCTAATGGTGGTCAACCTGTTCAGGATGGCTCCTCCAACGCGCACGACTCCGAATCCTAATCCGCCTCCACCTCCGCCTCCTCCGGAAGCATGGCAAGCTGTGATGGCCGCTACTAATGCAAACACACAGTTGATCATGCAAATCCTTCAAGAGCGCAATCAAGGCAGTCAAGGGAATCAAGGCCATAATCAGCACCACTTTGCTACTCTGAACCAGTTCCTTGCTAATGGCCCAAAGACGTTCAGCAGTTGTGTTGAGGCTACCGATGCGGACGATTGGCTAGTGGATCTGGGCAAGCATTTTGAATGCAGCAACGTCAGACCTGAAGATTTCGTCAAGTTCGCTTCTTTCCAGCTCAAAGATCAGGCTGCAGAGTGGTTCCAGCAGTACAAGGATTCCAGAGGTGGACGTCTGATCACTTGGGACGATTTCCGTCAAGATTTCCGCGCTCATCACATCCCTCAAAGTGTGGTTGAGAGTAAGCGTCAGGAATTCCACAATCTGAAGCAAGGCTCTTTGTCTGTCTATGACTACAACAAGTTGTTCCAGAAGCTCGCCCGTTTTGCCAAGCAGGATGTTCCTGATGAGAAGAGCATGATCTATCAGTTCAGGGGTGGTCTTCGTGAGGAAATTCAGCTCGCTCTTGTTCTCTTTGAGCCGTTGAGATACGATGAGTTCTACAACATGGCACTGAAGCAAGAGGCTGCTCAGATGAGGTGTGATGCTTCCAGGAAGCGTGCCAGAGATGTTACTCCGTCTTCCTCTACTCAAGTGGTCAAGCAGCAGAAGTTCTGGCTTCCTCCTCCTCCGTTCCGTCAGCCGTATCAGCAGAAGAGCAAAGGTGGCAGTGGTTTCTCCCACCCACCCAACCCAGGCTTTCAGAACAAGTCTTCATCTCAAGCTCCAAGATCGAGTGCTCCGTATCACCGTCCGCTTTCAGAGGTCACGTGCAACAAGTGCCAACAGAAGGGTCACTATGCCAACAAGTGTACCAACCAGAGGCGTCTTCCTCCTCCTCCTCCTGTCAGATCGGCAAGTACAGTTGTGGTCAAGCATAATCCCAAGCACGCCAAGGTCAATATGCTGAATGCAGCTCAGGCTGAGGATTCTTCAGATGTCATTATGGGTAACCTTCCTATTAATGATATTCCTGCAAAAGTTCTTTTTGACACGGGTGCATCGCATTGTTTCATGTCAAAGCCATTTTTTACCAAGCATGAGTTCGTTTCTTCTCATTTGGGTAAACATATGGATATCATTTCTCCTGGCAAACGTTTTGAGCGCAAGTCTGGAGGTGCCAGATGTCGCTATCACGATGGGCGATTTCAAGTTTCTTGCTTCTCCTATGGTTCTTGGTAACTCGGATATCGATCTTATTCTCAGGATGGACTGGCTCTCTAAGCATAAAGCTCAGCTTGATTGTGCAGCCAGGCAGATTCAACTGACTCATTCGTCTGAGGATGTCATTGTCTTTGCCGCTCGGGATAATTCCATCCGGTTGTTTTCTCTCAATGAGAAGGATGAATTGGATGCTATTTCGCAGATTCCTGTCGTTTGCGAATATCAAGACGTCTTTCCAGAAGAACTTCCAGGGATGCCTCCAAACCGGCCGGTTGAATTTGTTATTGAACTTGAGCCCGGTACGGAACCTGTGTGCAAACGTCCCTACAAGCTCGGCCCCGAAGAGTTGAAGGAGCTGAAGAAACAACTCGATGAGCAAGAAAGATTGGGTCTCATTCGGCCTAGTACTTCTCCGTGGGGTTGTGGTGTTCTTTTTGTGAAGAAGAAGGATGGATCGAGTCGACTTTGTGTTGATTACCGTCCAGTAAACAAGAAGACCATCAAGAACAAATACCCACTTCCCAACATCAATGAGCTATTCGAACAACTCAAGGGTGCTCAAGTATTCTCCAAGCTTGATCTCCGTATGGGTTATCATCAGATTCGTATTCGTGAGCAAGATATTCCCAAGACGGCGTTCAGAACAAGTTTTGGTTCATATGAATACACCGTCATGTCTTTTGGCCTCGCCAACGCTCCTCCGACGTTCTCTCTCATGATGAACTTCATCTTCAACCCCTACACCAATGAATTCGTTCTGGTCTATCTCGACGACATTCTGGTTTTCTCGAAGAACAAGAAAGATCATGCCAAGCACTTGCGTTTGGTTCTTGACAAGCTCAGAGAACATCAGTTCTACGCCAAGTTCTCCAAGTGTGAATTTTGGCTCGATGAGGTTCTTTATCTTGGTCATATCATCTCTGCCAAGGGCATTTCCGTGAATCCTGAGAAGGTGTCCGCAATTGTGAATTGGGAACCTCCTCAGAACGTGAAGCAACTCCGCAGTTTCCTCGGTCTCGCAAGCTATTGCAGAAGATTCGTTGAAAACTTTTCTAAGATCGCCAAGCCTCTCTCAAATCTTCTTCAGAAGCACGTCAAGTACGTTTGGTCTCCGGAGTGTGATATTGCTTTCAACACTTTGAAAGAGAAATTGGTCACTGCTCCAGTTCTGACTCCGCCTGATGAAACCAAGCCGTACGAGGTCTTTTGTGATGCCTCTCTCCAAGGTCTCGGTGCTGTACTGATGCAAGAGAAGAAAGTTGTTGCTTATACCTCTTGCCAGTTGAAACCTAATGAGAAGAACTACCCCACTCATGATCTCGAGTTGGCGGCAGTTGTGCATGCTTTGTTGACTTGGAGACATCTTCTATTGGGAAGGAAAGTGGACATTTTCACTGATCACAAGAGTCTCAAGTACATCTTCACTCAGCCTAATCTCAACCTCAGGCAGACTCGATGGGTCGAAATGATTCAAGAGTACAATCCGAGTATCGAGTATACTCCAGGCAAGGCTAATGTGATTGCTGACGCTTTGAGCAGAAAAGCATATTGCAACAGTCTGATTCTCAAGCCTTATCAACCCGAGCTTTGTGAAGCTTTCCGCAAGCTTAATCTGCAAGTTGTTCCTCAAGGTTTCCTCGCCAACCTTCAAGTCTCTCCTACCTTAGAAGACCAGATTCGCCAAGCCCAACTTCTTGATGCTATGGTGAAGAAGGTGAAGATTGGTATTGCAAAGAGTCAGTCCAAGTACAAGTGCTACCGACTTGATGACAAGGACACTCTCTTCTTCGATGATCGAATTGTTGTGCCCAAAGGTGAACTTCGTAAGGTGATCATGAACGAGGCTCACAACTCTCTCCTCTCCATCCACCCTGGTAGTACGAAGATGTATCAGGATCTCAAGCAAGCTTATTGGTGGACTCGAATGAAGCGCGAGATCGCTCAATTCGTGAATGAATGTGATGTCTGCAGAAGAGTGAAGGCAGAACACCAAAGGCCAGCTGGTCTCCTCCAACCTCTTGCCATTCCAGAATGGAAGTTTGACCACATTGAAATGGACTTCGTGACTGGGTTTCCAAAGTCCAAGCGTGGCAATGATGCTATATTCGTCGTTATCGACAAGCTCACCAAAGTGGCTCATTTTCTGCCTATCAAAGAGTCGATCACTGCAGCTCAATTGGCGGAACTCTATACCTCTCGCATTGTCTCTCTGCACGGTATTCCTCAAGTGATATCTTCAGACCGTGGCAGCATCTTTACCTCCAAGTTTTGGGATTCTTTTCAGAAGGCCATGGGCACCAACATCCGCTTCAGCACAACTTTCCATCCTCAAATGAGCGGTCAAGTCGAGCGTGTCAATCAGATTCTTGAAGATATGCTCAGGGCTTGTGTGATCTCCTTCGGCATGAAGTGGGAGGATTGTCTTCCTTATGCTGAATTCTCATACAACAACAGCTTTCAAGCAAGTTCGGGCAAGGCCCCTTTTGAAATTCTTTATGGCAGGAAGTGCCGTACCCCTCTCAACTGGTCTGAAACCGGTGAACGTCAGCTGCTGGGTAATGACTTAATCACAGAGGCAGAAGAAATGTGCAAAGTCATTCGTGATAACCTCAAAGTAGCTCAATCCCGCCAGAAGTGCTACTATGATAGTAAGCATCGTGATCTGGTTTTCGAGATCGGAGATCACGTTTACCTCCGCGTCTCTCCCATGAAAGGTACTCGTCGCTTCGGTATCAAAGGGAAGCTTGCCCCTAGATACGTGGGACCTTTCAAGATTGTCAGCAAGAGAGGCGACCTCGCCTATCAACTTGAGCTTCCTTCAAACTTTGCAAATGTTCATGATGTGTTCCATGTCTCTCAGCTTCGAAAGTGCTTCAAGACTCCTGACCGCACCGTCAACTTCGAGGACATTGAGCTCCAAGAAGATCTCTCCTATCGTGAGCACCCAGTTGCTATTCTTCAAGAGACTGAACGCAAGACTCGCAACAAGTCAATCAAATTTCTCAAAGTTAAGTGGTCTCACCATTCCGACCGTGAAGCTACCTGGGAACGCGAGGATCACCTCCGTTCTGAGTACCCGGAGTTCTTTCAGTCCTAGATCTCGGGACGAGATCTTTTCGTAGTGGTGGAGTGTTGTAACGCCCCAGATGTAACTTTCCCCATTTGTACTCCAACTCTTGCC
>NC_057804.1:298467671-298468427 GCF_018294505.1 Triticum aestivum | reverse complement strand
CGCCGCCGGCGCCGCCTCGGCTTCCGCGCCGCGATCCCGATCTGGATCCGGTCGCGTGAACAGTAAACGCTAACCCCGATTTTTTTTGCTAAGTCCTGCAAATTTTGATCCATGTTGCTCTGTTCGAGGTCCCGTAACTTTGCAACCGTAGCTCCGTTTTGGGCGTATGATATATCAAAATCTTCGCCTCGACATGTACATCATTTAATTCCATTGCATCATTTGCATTTGAGGACATCTTGATATCCAAAATGCTGTTAGAAGGAGGCTTCGTGAGTTAGATTGCAGATCCGTTAGTTCATCATGCACTTTTGTCATTTTTGCTATATTTAATTCGTGCACGATATGCCTGTGCCCCTTTGGGATGAATTGTTAAGCATTTTGTCTTCTTTCCAGAGGTGCCACCCATGCATTTTTAGGATGTGTGTGTTGTCCTGTGCAAGCTTGCGAAGAGAGGTACCTGAGATTGCAGATTTCAGGGACTTAGTGATTTTTACTAAGTCTGGGATATTTTAGTTCATGATGCTATATGTCCAGCTTGTTTCCTAGTGATCCGCGCCTCTTTTGAGGATGATCAGTAAGGGAGTTTAGATATCTAAGTTATGCTCTATCCATCCATGTCTTTGTTTGCATTTGTGGAGTGCTCTAGGTTGACTCAATCGAGCTCAACTTTTGCTTCGTTGTTAATCTGGGCAGATCGTCAACTTGTTTGCGATTTTGCCGATGCTACCGTTAGTGTTCCATGCATGCTATGCC
>NC_057804.1:297553812-297563330 GCF_018294505.1 Triticum aestivum | reverse complement strand
GGACTCGGGCTACTCGAGCACGCGGGGCTCGGCTAGCTCGACGTAGTTGAGGGCGACGGAGCTCCTAGACACAGTGAGGAGGAGCACGGACGGCGGGGAGCGTGTCTACGACGATGGCGTGGCTGCGGTGGCGTCGGCCATGGCGGGGGAGCGCGAGAGAGAGGAGCCGGGGAGGAGAGGGGGCGTCTGGGGGGTTCGGGGGAGAGAGAGGGATCGATCCACGGCGTTAGCCGGGCGAGTGGAGCGGCGAGGCGGCGAGCAGGTGCGTGGCACCCATGCGGTGCTCACCGTCAAGCACCTTACCTGCTTGCATGGCCGGCAAGCAGCTCGCTGGCGCGGCGCTGGGCTGGGCTGGCAGGTGGGACGGTTAGCGGGCGCCAGGTAAGTTTTCTGTTATTTCCCTTTTTCTATTTTTCTGCAACTTTGTGGAGTTTTTAAAAATACTTAGATGGCTCCAAAAATCACCAAACTGCTCCTGGTCCATAGTTGGATTATTTCCAACATGAAACATTTCTGTTTGGGAATATTTGGGCAATTGCAATATTTTGTAAAATTTGAACTGCTCAAATTCAAATACTTATGAATTAATTCAAAGACCTTAGGATGACCTAGAAAATGGTGCACCACTTTTGGCAGAGGCTCGGAACCAAAGCAAAGGTGATGAGCATTTTTAAGGGCATTTCAGGTTCATTGAAATAATTTTTAGTAAACCCTAGTTGGATTAAAAGGGGTTCTGGGGGTTTCTGTCCTTCCCCATTTCAAATTCAAATGATATTTAAACATGATGCACACACTAATGCATGGACTAGCTAGGATGTGACATTTGCCGTACGATAAAGGAGCGGGAGCAGACTAAACCAGGAGGACAGAATCACATACTGTACAGCGGGAGCAGAGCTGATGTGGTTGATGTTGTCACTCATGTCGTTGATGAAGAGGTTACCGAGGTCGGGGAAGAAGGCTGTCGCTGAGGAAGTCGTCACTGGCAGTAGTCACAGTAGTGTGCTCCCCAAAAACCTGATCGCCCCTCTCCCGTACAGGATCACGAAAGGCGGGGTTCGGAGGACTGTTGTCCCTTCTCGCGATGCACGCTGGAAGGAGGGCTGGAGAAGAATTGCGTGGTGGCGCTAAGATCTGGAATGGTGCGAAACCATATGATACATCGGCGGCTAGGGTAGAGCATGTCAGGTCGGTCGTGCGCGTATAATAGTAGGCCTTTGGCCCCCGAACCCCACATCCAAGTCAATAATAGCTCAAAAAAAGTCAATAATAGCCCCATCAAGGTTTGTCAAAAAAAACAGAGTAATTAAGGCGTCCGTTAGTTCCTTTAGTATAAATACAATATCATTAATAATGGCCCCACCTTTTGTCTCACAAAGTATGTTGGAGTACAACCGGCTACACGTTTACAATCCGCTTCTCTTCTCTCTCCTCTTCTCTCTCCTTCAACTAAGCACAAATACTATATTTAAATCCTTATAGCCTGCTTATGTCATCTAATTGTACTACTTGCTCTAAGGCTGGTCATAGTGGGGAGTAATTTAGAGTAGTAACATGCATACATTACTACTCTATGTTACTACCCTTATGGTGGGAAGTGTCATATGTGTAGTAACATACACATGTTCATTTATTGTCTTGTAGACTCATTTTGCATTGGAAAGCTCTATGTGATGGTAACATATTAGGTTACTCTATTTTCCTCTCTCCTCATTAACTACTTGCCACATCAACATTTTTGCTTATGTGGCATCTATGTTACTACCTATGTTACTCCCACTATGACCAGCCTAAAAGTTACTATCCACTGTGTAGTCTGAAATGCCGGGCGTGCAGCCGGCGGTGCCCTCAGTCGGCGTGTCGCTTCAACGGCGGAAGCAGTAAGAGGTCGCGTCGCCCTGACTTGCCATCAATGTGGAGCGGTGGGCTCACCTGGCGCCGGGCAGGAAGCGCGCGCGGGAGGGGGGAGGGGTTTTTGTTGGGCCAAGAAGGTGAGAAGCCAACTTGGGATTGGTCCGGACGGGGAAATATCATGTGCTCCCATACTCTTCATATGACACTAGTCTATGTTACTACTCCCTCCTTTCCGGTTTATAGAGATGTTTAGAGTAACATAGTAATATGTTACAGTACAAGTTACTCCCCACTATGACCAGGCTTGGCCTCTCCTAGTGCTCCACCGTGTATAGCTGCTAAGCCTACCACGTAGGCATAAAATATGATGTGGCACCAATATACTAAGCACCTATGCATTGAAGACTTGAGTTACTAATCCATTTAATGCACTTAGCACCTCATCTAAAGAGCATTAATAGTATAGCCAGCTGCTGGCTATAATCCAGTGCCATGTCATCTACAGCCCATCTTATAGTCAACATGTACAATAGTAGATCAAAAGAGTGTACTACTACTTTTTTGTTCTGTGGCCCACCTTTCATTCTCACAAAGTGCCTAGGAGCACGTGCTAGAGCTGGCTCTTCACGAAGAGCCTGCTTGCTTTCTCTCTCCTCTCCTCTTTCCTCCAACTAAGCAGAAATATACTATAGTTTATTCCGTAGAGCCCGCTGACTCGGCTCTATTGTACTTGCTCTAAGCACATCTAAGCACTTACTAGCACCCCCTTGACCGTGGACCTTGACGGTGTATGTCACCTTGTGTCTCATAATTTTCCTCATCATCATCTGAGTCCTAGAAGATCTCACCCACATCATCATTACCATGCAACCGCCTTGATAGACAATGTGCGTAGAAGGAGTAGAGGCGACTGGGGACGCACCACCACCACGTCGTGGGCACTCCGTATGTGCTCGTGTGCATGCATCGTGCATGTTTTTCCATCGGTGCTAGCTCTAAGGCCAAGGCTGCGGTCGTATTCGTCTCTGACTAGTAGTTGAGCAACCATGGCAAAGAGGTGCTGCAAAAGATGCGTATGCGCCGTTCCGTGCGAGCTTCGCCATAGCACGACGAACCGGACGTCGCCACGAATGGCACACGCCTCCATGCAGCCGAGTGTGTGCGCATGCATGTGTTATTCACGTGCATTCTGCGGCCCAGCGTGTGTGCATGCATGTCTTGTGTACGTGCGTTGTGTGCTCCATGCTGTGCACGTATGTGCATGAGTTGGATCGGATGGAGTTAGTGCGTTGGCTTGTGTACATGCGTGGCTTGTTGCGTGGTTATCAATAATTCAATATAAACTACTCCCTCCGTTCCAAAATATAAGTCTTTCTAGCCATTTCAAATATACTACAGCATACGTATGTATGCGGACATATTTTAGAGTGTAGATTCACTCATTTTGTTTCGTATGTAGTCCCTTATTGAAATATCTAAAAAGACTTATATTTGGGAACTGAGGGAGTATAAAACATCTTCAACTTAGCATCCTGATGTACCGTTTCTAGTGGTTAGCGGAAAGTTCATGTTTTTTTAGTTGTTTATAGGTGGGCAGGCAAACAGGGGAAAATGCGCAAGGTTCCTTGCTCCTCCTCGGTCGTCGGGAATCTATGCTCTTCAACTCTTTTATTTTACGTGAGCTTTGTTCATCCTTTTCCCAACACGTGAGACATCTAGCATCAAGGTGCACGTGTCATGCAAGAAAATGAAGATAATCAGATAAGCAGTGCGTAAGTGAGTCGTGCGAGGGGGGGGGAAGCGGGGGGAAACCCTTTTTCGTAAGTGAGTCATGCACTTCGATGGAACCTACGCAATATTTTTTCTCCTCGATGGCACGTGAATAGTGCACGTACTCAACGACGGAGCACGGGATGGTAGCAATGACATGGTCAGCCCTTTTTTGGAGAGAGTACGTACTACTAGTAAATAACCTTGATGTGTCCCGTCAACTCGCAGAATGACGAGAAGCTTGATTACGCCTTCTCCCTCGCCAACGCATGCGCGGTGGCTCGCATCACGAGGAGAAACTTTTTCTTACAAGCGGTGGACGTGCAGCAGTTCATTTGGTGTCAGATTGCCAGAAGCACTACTGTAGAACCATGGACTTCCGGAAGAGGCGAAGAGCCAAGTGCAAGGTCACCTACTAACCTTAGGCTAGGCGTAGGGGAGTAACATAAGTAGGGGTACCTCCTTTTTTTATTCTAGAAACAACCACACGCGAATATCAAGGTGCTGGTTACGTAGAACAAATTTCCTGCAGTCCGTGCTCAGCCCTCCTCTATCTCTCTTCTCAGCCAGCCAACGGACGTGCGGAAGCCATCGTCTGTTTGCTCACATGCGGCCCCACATGTCAATGAAAATGCAAGAGGACCCACTAAACATGCACATCTTTCACCTCGACGTGCTGGCGATGAAAAACAAATCCAATAAAGATCTTCGGTGGCCCCTTTTGGAGTTACTCAAGAGTAGTAAGATTCTATTTACAATTTAACGCAAGATGCACATCTCGTGGCTTCAACTTATCAACTACTACCTCTGTCTGGGTTTATTGGTCCTCATTGTATTTCGTGTCAAATTTTGACCATAGATTAAACTAACAAAATGTTTACGGATGTTACCAAACATTATATTTTTGAAAACTATGTTCAAATACGAATCCAATGAGATATTTTTTTTGACATGCATTAACATTTTATTAGGTAAATCCTTAGTCAAAATTTGACACAAACTACAAAGGGGACCTGTAAACCAGGACGGAGGTAGTACCACTCTATTTTCTTTCATGACATGACCTGGATGCTGGATGTCCCACGTGTCGCAAAAGGAGGAAGAACCTGACCAAATCTTCGGTTGTGCTCTCGGATTAGACTAGTTGTGCAAACTTAAAAAATTTATTGTGTACTCCCTCCGTTCCAAAATACTTGACTTCCATTTGTCCAAAAATGGATGTGCCTATATACTAAAACATGTCTAGATACATATATATTTTGACAAATACTACCTCCATCCGGGTTTATTGGTCCCCATTATATTTCGTGCCAAATTTTGACCATAGATTAAACTAACAAAATGTCTACGCATGTCACCAAACATTTTATTTTTGAAAACTATGTTCAAGTACGAATCCAATGAGATATGTTTTCTTGACATGCATTAACATTTTGTTAGTTAAATCTTTAGTCAAAATTTGACACAAACTACAAAGGGGACCTATAAACCAGGACGGAGGTAGTAGAAGGCATGTATTGTGCAATGGAGGGAGTAGAATGGATGCAAGTTTTTGTATTGGGAAGAAGAGTACATCCATATATTGATAGAGCGTTGGATTTGGCCTTACAAGTGGGACCGCAGTTGAGGAAACTGACTATCGGCAAACCACCACCTCGCCCGCCGCGCGATGGCTAAGTTAGAGAAACGATGAGGTTGAAGAGATTGCTCTAGCACGGACTCCAAGAAATATGGTGTCAGATGGAAGTCGTGCTGGTGGTGTGTGTCGTACTCTTGGACGTGAATGCTTGTTCTGGCCCATGCCACCCTACTACTCCTACTACTTACTATATAGTACTAGTATCGAGGATTCGAGGTGCTGGTTACGTACAATATGGCTACAATAAAAACACCCGCACGACGCGCGAAGCATGTGAAGCTAGTACAAATAGTGTACTACTATTGTTGATTGGCCTCATCCGATAACCTGTTGCAATGCACGTACAATTATGTATTCAGAAAATATTTTTTTGCCTCGTCGCATCACTCACTCACAGAAGCAACTCGAAGGCCATTCATAAATTTAGTAAGTTTATCACAGGCATATCATTTTATTACATACAACAGGTCATCAACCCACATCGAGAATGAGGATACATTATAAATACTAAAGTTTTCACCACACAATAAATAACAAGCAATGAGATGAACTTCAAATCAACCATTCCTCGGCGTTGGAAACGCTTGCTTTGAACCACAAGTGATTCTCCGAGACGGGGCATCTGTTGTCGATCTCGAGACCAATGCAGGATTGATCATCCAGGTTGAAGCGGCCTACTATATCAGTACCAGGGTAGGGAACCACGCTAATATCCGAGGTATAGACACAATTGCTTCTCATAAATGGTGCTGGTAACATTGTGTCAACAGTGGTTGGATCGCCTTTCACCATCATCAGATAGTTTTGTCCAAGGAAGAGTGAGTTTTCTCCAAGACTATCAATTCTGTACCAGGGAGAAGGTGTTGGCGCTAGCACACTAGTGTCCATCCCGAATACCATGCAATAGGTGTTGGAATAGGTCCGGAGAGTGCGACCATGGGAGACTACACCTGCTTCCTTAGCAGTAACATTGGAATTAGTTGCCAGGCGCCAACGAGTATATGGGCGCTGCTCGTCCTCATGGTCGTGATCATCACCATCGTCATCTCCCCCTTGGTTATAAATTTTTTCAAGTATAGGTGGTGGAATGTTCACAGTACCTTGGAAACACAAGAAGAAGGTTAATTAGTAAAGGGAAACTTGCTAACCCGCATGCATGTGGATGAAACAATTATAATTACGGTGAAAGACAAACGTACCGAAATCATAACAATTCCATGCAAAAACAGTGCGACGAGTGGTGGCAGCAAACACAAGGCCCTCGTATTGAATTGCATCACAGTACTCATGCGTGTACAGAAACTGATTTTTGAGCAATGTCCATCGAGTCAAACCAGCAACGACGACAACAAGCTTGTCGAAGATAGCAACAACTTCATAGTTGTTATAATTCCAAGAGCTGGTGGGAACTCGAGAACTTGCTATCTTCCATAGAAGACAGTCACCATGATTGTATTTGAACATGCGTACAATACCGGTGTGCTCAACCTCTGGGCAATCTACTGAGATTTTTGGAAGTGGAACTCGGTCACGAGTGTACACATTCACAAGTTCCCACTCGTAGTTGGACCCAATGTAAACAACCCAATCTCCATTTGCGCCTGCCCAAGCCTTTCCCTCAAGCGATGGCATCTTAACATCATACGTATGATTATCAAGCAGCATCAACTTGCACAGGGCGAGGCCTCTGTCGTGACGGCGCCAGTCATCAGGGTCACGGTGAAGAAGATAGGGGAGATCAAACCGCTCCTTAACTCTTGGGTTCCTTGTAATGATGTTATTAGTTGAGTCAACACTGGGCTTGAACGAACCTCTCCTGCTAGCCGAGGTTATGACGTTGCACCGATCAATGAGTTCCTCCACCACGTCATCTTTCAGATTGGGGCAAGAATAACGGGGTCATTTCCATCCCGTTCCCTCCATGGAGAAGACGATCGAACAATGACAGAAGAAAGGGTGAAGGGCTGAAGAAAAATGGAGGAGGGAGAGGAAGATCGTGCGACAACAGTTCCAAATCGAGAGGGAAAGGCGAAGAGTCGATGGACGGTTGCCAATTTGCGACAGTTCACGAAGGGGAGCCCCGACCTACATGTCGGTTCAGAAATACTCCTACTACTCGCCATCGTCTCACTGATATGTTGGAACGGGACCACATGTCAATGAAACATGGTGTGTAATTTCTCGTGCAAAATGCGATCTGGCCGCGTTGGCCCGAGGTGCCGCATTAGTTTTTTTGGAAGTTTGCCGCATTAGTTATCGACCTTTATTTTTTTAACATGCAATCTAAATGGATAGCTCCTGTGGTCATCACACGTGAGCGGATATTGTGATGGTTGATTCACCCGAGCAACTTACTACTGTGGGAATATGGGAGTACCAGCGGATTCAAGGAACGGAGAAATGATGGTTGCTTCATCCGAGCAACTTGTTGTGGCGAAGGTGGGGCTCTGTGATTTGACTGCTCACTAGTCATTACTACTGCGGCGCCACGACCGGGGTGAATCTTTCTGGCATTGCTATCAATCCTTCGTGATTTGTTTATATGCACACATAATTTTGATGAAATTGTACTGTGATGCTATGAAGGTTTCAACTCAGGTTCCCGCTGGAAAAAAAGGTTTCAACTTAGGATTCATGTGTCTTGCCTCGAGATTATCTTGTTACAACATTCCATCAAATACAAATGAAACTACCATGGCTAATGCATCTCAATGGTTCGCAGATCAGCGCCAATATTCACATCACAACTGAAGACAAAGTTGTGAGAAGGTGTACAAATTAAGAAAAAAATATAATTGATCGATGCTGTTTTTAGGCATGGCTCCATTTCCTTGGCACAGTGTTCATTGCTTGGCAGCTAGTTTCACCCAGCTCTGTAGCCAAAGAAGAGGTGTATGAAGGACACCACAATCCGATCATTTTATGCAGCTCCACTAAAATCGGGCGGACCATCCCTGTTTGCAAATCCAGTCAGTGTGATTACAATAATAGTGGAACTAGATGATGAAACATAACACACATAAATAGAAGCCGATCACCTCTATGATCTCTCTTTAGGACTAACTTCTTGTTGGAGAAGATTAGGCACGGAGTTGGATGAGGAGGATAGCAAAACCAATCTCCCTTTCCGCAGTCCCACAGAAATGTAAAAACGTTGCCTGTGTGACATTTTGGCAGAACTGCACAAAACACTATTTAGAAAAGTGATTTGTGCAGTTCACAAAAAGGTCGCAATAGCAACGAGGTGAAAATGGATAGCCCTGTTTGCAAAAGGAGATCGAAAGGAAACAATTACTGCCCAATAACACGAGTTGAAGACACAGACGCTGACAAAAAATAAGCATGTTCCATGTAAAAAGGGAAAGATAGCACATGGTGTTTTATCAAAAATGGTTTGAGGACGAGATTGCAAGATGGAAAGTATGCAGTCCGAGATACGATTTAAGCAAACAACTAAAGAAGATCCACATGCAGCAATGTGGGAAGATGGGCAGTGGAGCAAGGCCGGAGGAAGCTGTACCTGAGGGTCGTCGGGATGTTACTATGAGGGAGCCGGCGGCCGGGATCTGCCCATACTGCGGCAGCGAGCAAGTGGCCAAGGCCCTACCGCGCCGGAGCTTGGTCAGAGAGAACGGCGGGTACCGCACATCGGGACCAGCTGCCTCAACGCCGTCGAACGGAGAGACGATGCACATCCTCCCTTTCCACCGTCGGACGGGATTCGGCCGGATCACTGACCAATGCTGAGAGAGAGAGAGAGGCCATGGTGGCCTTGTGTGAGATGGTGTGACGAGACTCACGAGAGACAAACCCATTTTTCCATTTTCCCCACGGCAATCGTTTTATATTCTAGGCGTGGGCTGCCTTTTCATACAAAAACGAACTCCACCGTGTACTCGTGCGGGTGTGGCCGGGAACGAGACGTGAGTACGTGCATTCTGCGTGCACTTCTTCTTTAGGTGCAGGTACGTACGTGGGTGGGTGTGAGAGAGATGGTTTGTGCGAAATAGAGGCAATGTGTTGATGATATCTCAATCTGAAAAACGTAACATATGCAGTGTGTGTGAAACGGAGTCATGGACATGAGATATCGATAGAATTGAAAATAGGGATCAAGTGTGTGGCTGCGCGATCGATAAAGAGTGCCATCGAATTTGTGCTCGCCCACGTGAAAGATACAGGGCGGCTGGCCTACTGGAATTTGAGAGGGCAGAGGTGCAGTTCTTCTCCGTGGCATGGATACCTACCTACAACA
>NC_057804.1:297550801-297553563 GCF_018294505.1 Triticum aestivum | reverse complement strand
AGGAGACAGACCTAGCTATGTATTAAGGGAGATCGATCGACATCCATGGATATGTGTAGCAAAGGAATAAGGTTGGGAAAAATACAAAGGTAGAGTGTCAGAGGGTTGGTGGTGGAATGGCGTCTCACAAATGGTGGGAGAGGCCTTCTAGATAAACGGAGGGTATGAGTGCAATATCAATAAGAGAGGGCGGGGGGTGTCTGTTTGTCTATGCACGTGCGTGTGAGAGACGGGTCGGGAGGTATTCAAGGATGATGAGGGGAGAAGATATGGTTGTGATAAGCATGCGTAACTACATAGGAAGATCAACCGTCGTGTGTCCGAGAAAAGGAGATACATAACTAGCGAGGTAAGTGTATCGGTGCTTGGTGAAAACGAATTATAGTCGACCTAGCTATATGTAGGGAGATCAGTTCATATACACGCCTGCATGTGTTAGAAGCAAATAAGGTCCGGAGAGGCAGACAGGGGAGAGGGTGTGGCTAGGAGGTGGTGCGAGAGGCCTACCATGTCGACGGGGAGGAGTGTGCGAGCATGTGATTAATGAAAAGAGGGGCGGGAGTGTGCACCTGCGTGGAATCGTATTGGACATATGGGGGCATGGACGGTGAGAAGAGAAGAGGGGAAGTATATATGTGTTTGTTGTAGGCACACTTGGCAAGAGAGGTATATCGACCGGTGTGTGCCAGAAAGAAGGAGTCGGGGGCCTACACACACCGCTGGTGGATGACCTAAAGAGAAATAATGAACGTGCGCGATGGAGGGGACGCTAAGGGTGTGTGAGGGGGCGGGCGTGTGCATGCACGATAGAAAGTTAGCACTAGCTAGCTACAAATAGAAGAGGATCATGAAGGTGTAAAATACGAACAAAGATCATAATTCATTATAAAAAAGTGGATACGGATACTTGAAGAACATATCATAATGTAGAACATTGATTATAATTTGGGCTAATGTGTGGCTTTTGCAACTCAGGTCTAAATACTTGTCATAATGTAGGGGGCGGGGCACTATACTTTGTGTGATAAACACGGTGTATGTATGGAACATGGTTTAGATTATGAATATATAGTTAGTATATCAAATGTACTATTATATGGAATCAACATCAAGTGTATTCAAAAAATAGAATTCGAGTTCATGTAGTACACATAGTTCATATCTATCTCTATAGTAATCATGTGGTGTGTTATTAAGGTAATACACGAATGATGGTTGAAGTTGGCAACAATCATGATTGTAGATTCTTATTGAAATATAGAAACAAATTCAAATTTAGTTCGATTTGCAGCGATAGTATAGACATTTGGAATGCACTAAAATGTTGGTATGAGTAGGTTACATGCATTATACAGCAAGCGAAAAAATTTAGTCGGACATAACATGGATTCATACTCCCTCCTTCCATCTATATAGGGCGTAATGAGATTTTTAAGACCGCCTTTGACTATTGACAAGATTAATAGTACATGGCATGCACAATGTGAAAATTATATCTTTGAAAGAACCTTTCAAAGACAAAGTTAACGGTGTGCTTTGTGTAAGTTGCATGTCATATATCATTGCTCTAATATTTGGTCAAAGTTATCATCGAAAAACGCATTAGGCCCTATATAGATGGAATGAGGGAGTAGCTTTGAATACCATTTGTATAGTAAAACAGGGCAAGACTCTCCCTTTGTGTGGTGTGAATAGTTTTATTTTTTTCGTTTTCTTTTTGGTTGATGGAAGTGCGAACTGATTTGGTATGTACAAGTACAATATTACTACACGTTAGGCTTGTCCCTAAAATTCAACCCGCGTCTTGTTATATCCCAACAATTCAGATATCATGCTCCCAAAACTGGCGCCTTCACAACCCGCGCCTTGCTATCCCGAAATTACAACACGCGCGAAAACTCCCTCCAGCTGCCAAATCCTGACACGCGAAATCCCCCTTCTAACCCTGAGCCGAAAGGGCCGCTAGTTCAAATCGATGGGGGGTACTTTTGTAACACACCCTACATTTTGGACAAACGCGTCCCTAAGTCATGCTTCACCCCCTCCCATCGCCCCCTTTTTGCCATTTGAAATCCCAGGCCGCCATAACCTCTCCGCTCCAGCCGCGAAACCCCACCCTCCTCCGTCCGCCACGTCACCGCTGCCCAGCCGGAGCCTCTTCCCCGACGACGTCGTCCACCGCAACAGCTCGACATCCCTCGTCCACCTCCCCGGATGAGGATCCGTTGTCCATCTCACTGTCCCACCGGTTTAGCCGCCCCATCCTCCACCTCCAAGGAGCTGCTCCGACGATCGCCTCGTCTATCACGGCTGCTCCATCCCCACAACACCGCCTTAACCTGCTCCACCGGAACCGCATCATCCTCACCGACTCCTCGGACGAAGCCGAGGCCTACTCGGCGCCACCAAAGAGATTGTACACTCATCGCATCACACATTCTCCTTAACTCGACCTCACGGCACCGACGGTGCTCCAGCCCGCACCCCCATGGAGCGGCAAGCCTGAAGCTGGCGCCATGGGCGACATCTCCATGGCGGCTCTCCCCCAGTGCGAGGCCCCTTCAGCGGCAGCGTCCATACCAGCCGGATCTGCTGCTGCTGCTCCGGCTCTTGCTCGCTCGCTCGCGCTCCTGCTGCTGCTCCGGCTCTCGCTCGCTCGATCGCTCGCCCAGCTACTGCTACTGCTCTCCCCATCGCTCGTGCTACTGCTCTGCTCCAATTAAGCCACACTTCAGTTGACTGAATCGACTTTTGGGTCAGTC